>NC_079215.1:12421745-12448830 GCF_029633865.1 Lampris incognitus | reverse complement strand
CACCAAACTACACAAAACGTTTATTTTATACCAAATAATGAATTACAATTGTAGAAAATGATAAAATATCACATTACATACCAACGATGCTAGGAATGGCATAAGATGTGTGCAGACGTTTGTGGATGGGAAAAGGCCGTTCTGTCTGCAATGCGTCTCACTTCCTGACTAGAGTCACATGGGGGGCCAACTTCCTGTGTCTTAAAGGAACCACTACCGGTCTCAGAAAACAACTGAAATGACTTAGAAAAACACCATTGACTAAACTACCGTGACAGAACAATAGCAAGGGAATACAGTATTGTACAGTATTCACACGACACAGTATTCAAATTAAGAATATTGCACCGGGTAGTAATGTTAACACGATTATTATCAGTTAGACGTGCTAGTCACGTGAATATAAATCAAATAAATAAATATCAAAATAAGAATCAAATGAATAAATGTTATGATAACATCAGACAAAGTGAACTATTTTTCTTTGTTCTAGGGTTCAACAATGCCATATGTCATATGCACGTGTCTATGTGTGTTCTCTAATAACGTAAGAGAGCACGTGACCACTATCGAGCAAACACAACGGTATTAATTATATATTGTCACTGACTACAGGCTGAGTCATTGCACACACAAACAACAGGCGACAGACAGCCACTCAAGCCCTCTCCTCTCCTCTCCCTTTCATGTTTTGCAGTCTCAAGTAGTGTAACCGGTTATTTTCTTGCCCGGTGCGGGATTCGACACGGGGTGTACTGCGCCACAAGGCGACATCACTAACCGCTCGGCTAAAGGGTCAGACCTAATGGGTCTTATTAGTAGTTTACAGTAGGAACTATAACTTTTTTTTGTGGATTTTTCTCCCCAATTGTACCCGGCCAATTACTCCACTCCCCCGAGCTGTCCCTGTTGTTGCTCCACCCCCTCTGCCGATCCGGGGAGGGCTGCAGACTACCACGTGTCTCCTCCATGCATGTGGAGTCGCCAGCCGCTTCTTTTCACCGGACAGTGAGAAGTTTCGCCAGGGGGACGTAGCGCGTGGGAGGGTCACGCTATTCCCCGCCCCCACAATGCAACGGGAGAATGTATCGCTCACATGCACGCCCGCTGCTTTGTGCGGAATATACCACAATGCACTGCTCCGCCCTCCTCTCTGCTCTGCCCGTGAGAAGCAGCCGCGAAGTGAGGACGGTTCGGTAGCGCCCAAAATCTCCACGTATCACTCCCTATGTGGGTGTTTCGCATGGAGGGGAACCGTCCCGGACACAATTCACCTCTTCCGGCGAGCGGGCCTCCTGAGTCACCTGTCGGCGTTGCCACGACAACAGAGTGGTGATTCCGTAGTGACGTGGCAACAGCACCCGCTGGCTTGTCACCTAGGAAACAACATCGATGCCCTGTCGGGCAGGTTTTTGTTTGTTTTGGGGGGTTTTTTTGGAAATATATGTGTAAACTACTAATAAGACACGTTAGCCCCTAACTAACGAGTCTGACCCTTTAGTCGAGCGGTTAGTGACGTCGCCTTGTGGTGCAGTACACCCGTATCGAATCCCGCACGGGCAAGAAAATAACCGGTTACACTGTGGCAACGGTGGGATCCGGAAGTGTGCAGATCCTCGGAAGTCTCTTCGGAGGCGGGAATAACAGAGAGCGCGCTTCGGGGAGGTGACGACTGTAAACTACTAATAAGACACGTTAGCCCTAGCTAACGGGTCTGACCCTTTAGCCGGGCGGTTAGTGATGCGCCTTGTGGTGCAGTACACCCTGTATCGAATCCTGGCACCGGGCAAGAAAATAACCGGTTACATATGCTTTCTTTCACAGCAAAGCGCTCGGGAAGGATGTGGTTTTATGTTGTTAAAGGGGGGAAGGTGTGTCGGTCCGTGAAGAAGAGGGGATTTCCTCCGCGTTTCCCACCACGTAGACGATCTTATCTAAATGGACTCATGCAGTCCGGCCTTCTCGCTTTCTCCGTCCGCGTCTTTAATCTCGCCCTCACCGGAAACGGGGGGAGTTGTGAGCTCGCGTGGGTGTTTTACACCTGAACTGTGATTTGTCGCGCTTGCCCTCGTGTGTAGAAAATACATGGTGTTGTAGCTTTGCTGGAGAGGATATGGCTGTGCGCATGCGCGTGTTAGGCGCGACTGTCTACCTAACTGTCTGTCAGACCCAAAGAAGATGTCGCCCAAGCTTGAATGAACATGACATAATTAAAGCATTGGGGAGAGTGCTACTGGTGAATGGTACAATTCTTGAATTATATTTGCAAGCGTGTTAAAACGAGAGAAGAGAGAGAGAGGGAGAAGGAGGGGGAGGGAGACAGCTGACCCCCCCCCCCTTTTTCACGATAAAGGACATGCTGGTAGTAGACATGAACAGTACACAGCACAACATCCTCCTTTAAGAGATATGATTTGTCTCTTGATGCTGCACATCTGCACAAGAGCTCAGGTTATTTCAGAGTGGTGTGTGCATGTATGAGAGAGAGAGAGAGAGAGAGAGAGAGAGAGAGAGAGAGAGAGAGAGAGAGAGAGAGAGAGAGAGTGAGTGTTTGTTTTACAGCTCTGTCAGACCTCTGAAGCCCACGGTCTCCGAGCCTGTTAAAGCCATTTATCGACTTCAAGATGTTCAGATTTAATTGCAGTCTTGAAATCATTAGTAGCTTAGAGAGGAACCAGGATCTACCATTTAAAATAACCGACTCCCAGATGTTGGCTGTGGGTTTGTGGCGGTCCGCGCGCACGTGTGTGTGTGTGTGTGTGTGTGTGTTATTCGCAGATGAAAGCTTCTTGGTTACTTTCACTGTTGGATCAAACGCTCACAGAAATTAGCACGAACAGCTGCAAACACACACGCGAGCGGATGAATTAATGATCAGAATTCGTTCTGTTGAGCCGAGTTCTGCTGAGCCGAGTTCTGCTGAGACGAGTTCTGCTGAAGCCGAGTTCTGCTGAGACGAGTTCTGCTGAACCGAGTTCTGTTGAGCCGAGTTCTGCTGAGACGAGTTCTGTTGAGACGAGTTTTGTTTAGCCGAGTTCTGCTGAGACGAGTTCTGCTGAAGCCGAGTTCTGCTGAGCCGAGTTCTGTTGAGCCGAGTTCTTCTGAGACGAGTTCTGCTGAACCGAGTTCTGTTGAGACGAGTTTTGTTGAGCCGAGTTCTGCTGAGAGGAGTTCTGTTGAAGCCGAGTTCTGTTGAGACGAGTTTTGTTGAGCCGAGTTCTGCTGAGACGAGCTCTGCTGAGACGCGTTCTGTTGAGCCGCGTTCTATTGAGCCGAGTTCGGCTGAGACGAATTCTGTTGAAGCGAGTTCTGCTGAGACGAGTTCTGCTGAGACGCGTTCTATTGAGCCGAGTTCGCTGAGACGAATTCTGTTGAAGCCGAGTTTCTGCTGAGACGAGTTCTGCTGAGCCTTGTTCTGTTGAGACGAGTTCTGCTGAAGCCGAGTTCTGTTGAGCCGAGTTCTGTTGAGACGAGTTCTGTTGAGCTGAGTTCTGCTGAGACGCGTTCTGCTGAGACGAGTTCTATTGAGCCGAGTTCTGTTGAAGCCGAGTTCTGTTGAGCCGAGTTCTGCTGAGACGAGTTTCTGCTGAGACGAGTTTCAACACACACAATCTTGACTTTCTTTCTGTTTCTTTTCTGTCACAGAACGAAGTGATGAAAGGCGGTGTTGAAAGTGGGCCCTGATACGAACAACGGCCAGGAAGATGCTTTACATAACTAACACACCAAAATACCCCTGTGTGTGTGTGTGTGTGTGTGTGTGTGTGTGTGTGTGTGTGTGTGTGTGTGTGTGTGTGTGTGTGTGTGTGTGTGTGTGTGTGTGTTTATTGGTACAGCCAGCGTGAGTCAATCTGCCAAATGGAAGGAGGTGTTGTGTTGCCATATTATTTCATAATAGGAAGTGAAAGCATGAAAGTGGTTGTTAACATAACAACACGACATCAGCATACACGCTCCAATCGCTGTGAGTATCTGCAGATGGGGAGCAGTTTTCAATGAAGGGGGGAGGGGGGGGTGACGCTTGCACACTAACGCTAAGCCACAAACACGTATTTTCTATGGTCCTAGACCCTTACATGCATATTTTAAAATGGAAAAGGGTATTTTTCATAAATTCACCAGGTGTGTCTTCTTCCCTTTTTTGGGGGGGGGGGAGATTTCACCCCATTTTCTCCCCAGTTGTACACAGCCAATTACCCCACTCCTCCGAGCCGTCCCGGTCGCTGCTCCACCCCCCTCTGCCGATCCGGGGAGGCCCGCAGACTACCACACGCCTCCTCCCATACATGTGGAGTCGCCAGCCGCTTCCTTTCCCCTGACAGTGAGGAGTTTCCATAGCGCGTGGGAGGATCACACGACTCCCCCTTCCCCCGTTAACACGCGCCCCGGCCGACCAGAGGAGGCGCTAGTGCAGCGACCAGGACACATACCCACATCCGGCTTCCCACCCCGCAGACACGGCCAACTGTGTCTGTAGGGACGCCCGACCAAGCCGGAGGTAACACGGGGATTCGAACCGGCGATCCCCGTGTTGGTAGACAACAGAATAGACCGCTACACCACCCAGACGCCCCTTTCTTTTCCTTATTGTTATGTGACCTAATTTGCTTCTTATGGGGGGGGGGGATTAAGACCCAATTTCTGTACAAGTTAAGGTTTCTTCTCTCTTCTAATTTAATACAATATTTTTGAACACAGGTGATGTGGATTCTGATATATGGGATGAATCTGATATATGAGATGATTCTGATATATGAGATGATTCTGATATATGAGATGATTCTAATATATGAGATGATTCTGATATATGAGATGAATCTGATATATGAGATGATCTAATATATGAGATGATTCTGATATATGAGATGATTCTGATATATGAGATGATTCTGATATAAGAGATGAATCTGATATATGAGAGGATTCTGATATATGGGATGATTCTGGTATATGGGATGATGAATCTGATATAATGTATATAAACAAGGTGTATGCCTGATAGTATGGCTTTTGCATTACTACTTTTTCTATGTACTCTATTGTATTGTTAATTTTTTTTGGATGTTTATCACCCTGGGCGGCGGCACAGTGGCGCAGTGGTTAGCACGGTCGCCTCACAGCAAGAAGGTCCTGGGTTCAAGCCTGGGGTAGTACAACCTTGAGAGTCGTCCAGGTCGTCCTCTGTGTGGGGTTTGCATGTTCTCCCCGTGTCTGCGTGGGTGTCCTCCGGGGGCTCCGGTTTCCTCCACAATCCAAAGACATGCAGGTCAGGTGAATCGGCCTTACTAAATTGTCCCTTGGTGATGTGTGGTGTGTGTGTGTGTGTGTGTGTGTGTGTGTGTGTGTGCGTGCGTGCCCTGTGTGATGGCCTGGCAGCCTGTCCAGGGTGTCTCCCCGCCTGCCGCCCAATGGCTGCTAGGATAGGGCTCCAGCGACCCTGAGAGCAGGATAAGCGGTTCGGATAATGGATGGATGGATAGATCCTCCTGGCAGTTTGGATGGTTAACCACACTTGCTATCACAGAACTTGTCAGCTTATCGGTGTGCAGGATGTATAAATATGGGCGTGTTTCAATTTTTCAAACTTTCTGACCTGACGAAGATCCAAGTGGGATTGAAACGTTGTCATTATTAGACTTCTCTGGTTTACAGCAAGTGTGCAGGCGTTACCCAGATAGCATCCGGATGTGGGCCATTTCAGGCAGTGATGCGGCACTGATGGCCTTCTTCTGGCCCTGACAAAATGGATGTGAGCCTGAAGTGGCCCACATGTATAATAGCAAATATGGCCCAAATATGCCAAATCAAATGTGGGCCCTTTTTTGGCAAAGATGCAGTGCTCTGGGCAACATGTAATCTGGGTGTGACCCTGAAGTGGCCCGTGTGGTAAATGGTGAATATGGCCCAAATATCACAAAACAAATATGGGCCACATCTGGCAAATATGTGGCACATGCGGCATTGCTGTGGCTTGGTTCTGGCCCAGATCTGGCAACCAGGAGTGGACCACCCAAGTGCCATCATTCCACACGGTATGTGGGCTGGATGAAAGTGTTGGGTGTGGGCCGGGTCCGGGCCACAGCAATTTTGCTATCTGGGTAGCTCCCTTTTTTTCATTGATGTTGTTCTGATAGCCTTGCACCCAAGTCATGTGTGTATAATTACTCTCCTTCAAGCAGTTTTCAATTCTCAGCGGGAAGGCTAAGTGTTTCGGCATCGGTGGTTCGAGATGGATTAAAATTCAGTCTTTGGTTTGCCAGATTGCACGCTATAAGAGATGCAAGGGGTCACGATTACCGTGTCGTGACTGTGCACATCGTGGCGTTACTATTTAAGAAGGATCCATGAGGCGCTCTTGTTTTGTCTGCTCCTACTCTGGAGTCTGGTCCAAGCTTAAGTCTTTTCTGATCCCAAACTTGTCACTCCACTCGATCTAAATCTTGTAGGACCTTTTCTATTTAGTGTCAGGCAAAACAGACTGACAGTGTTGCTCTATAATCCACTCCCCTCTGGTCATTAAGGTTCAAATAGAGTTCTGCAGGCCGGCAATAATGTTAAATCCTATTTGACCTTTCTGCTGACGAGACGGTGTGTTTGTCACTGGAGTGTGTGGGTCAAGTGTTACACTTATTCAGAGGGTTTGTGTATTCGTCAGTGAGTGTGTGTGTGCGTGCGTGCGTACTTTTGAGTAATCTGTGCGGTGAGTGGTCTTTGTCACCGACTTCCTCTTGTTCTACAAGGACGAGAGAAAAAACGGTCATTAAAAGACAGTTAAGTCAGCGAGTGTGGTTTTGATCTTTCTCAGTGAAGATCATCAGCTCTGTTTCTAATGGCTGAACTTTGCTGCTGAGTGCACGTGGTTTAGCAGATTAAATTGTGTTTTTTTGCCCCAGGTGCATTAATGCCCCTTTTCCTCTACATGGTACCGGCTCAACTCGACTCGACTCGCTTCTGTGTCGTTTCCCATCACCGACAGACCGCGGCGTGGATTTTCTGCTCTCCGATTTTTTTATTTTTAAAATTTCAAAATGTACGTTTAAGATAAGACCGCTTCGGTATGTAAAAATGCCGGGCGATATCCCAGGCGCGCATTGATGACGCAGTGACGCAAAACGACGCAGTGACGCGTTTCTTTGACCAATCAGAGGTCTGCATTGATTTTTGCGCTAGCTCCATTTTTTTTAACCTCGGCGAAGGCGGTACCAGGAAAGTGGTAACAGTTACCAAAATGCCGGTACTTTCCAGAAATGGAAAACGAAAAAAAGGGCGAGTCGAGTCGAGTCGAGTTGAGCCGGTAACATGTAGTGGAAAAAGGGTTAGCCATCATTGACATTATTGTAAAAATCCCACTACTTTACCCAGCTTTACTATACTAGTGCTTAGTCCATTCGCCGTCTCAAACTCTACGAATCTCCTGCATTGAAGTGCTAACCAACTATATGAATGGAGGTTAGATATAGAAAATAGAGTTTACATGGTAGTGTGTAATACAGTAATGCTGTTCCCCCCCCCCCTCTTTTCTTAGGCGAGCCAGAGTTCAAGTACATTGGGAACATGCATGGCAATGAGGCGGTTGGCAGAGAGCTGATCATCTACCTGGCCCAGTACCTTTGTAACCAGTACCAGAAGGGGAATGAAACCATCATCAACCTCGTCCACAGCACACGCATCCACCTCATGCCCTCCATGAACCCTGATGGCTTTGAGAAGGCTGCCTCACAGGTAGGCCCAAAACACGGCATGCCCCACACACATACATACCTTGTGACAACCCCCCCCCCACGTCTCTCTCTCTCTCTCTCTCTCTCTCTCTCTCTCTCTCTCTCTCTCTCTCTCTCTCTCTCTCTCTCTCTCTCTCTCTCTCTCTCTCTCTCTCTCTCTCTCTCTCTCTCTCTCTCTCTCTCTCTCTCTCTCTCTCTCTCTCTCTCTCTCTCTCTCTCTCTCTCTCTCTCTCTCTCTCTCTCTCTCTCTCTCTCTCTCTCTTCTCTCTCTCACTCAGTGGCGCTTCCAGAAATGTTTCATAGGGGTGGCCCAATGGCGCCGCTGAAAATCTTGGGGTGGCACATCAAAACCAAAAGCCATGACTGAATTTCAGGAATTCTATTATGCTGTTGCAGTGTACTGTATAGGCTAGTTGAAAACTGTCAATGTGAGAGTTAAGGTATTGCATACTGAAATACTTCGGTTTCTTCTTTTTTTTTACAGTTAATGTTACTAAATATCATGTGCATAGACTAATACTGGTACAGTTAACATTTTGAGTTCCACAACAATTCTGTTTTAATGTGTTATGTATCTGTATATATTGTAACGTGTTAGATGATTCATTGTTATAATGTATATGTCCAAAAATGAAAAATGAAAATATCAGATAGAAGCATATTATGCATTATCAGGAGCATATTCTGCATGTGCGACTCGGGCCAGCAGGGGGGGCAGGGATAGTATCAGGGTGGCCGTGGCCACCCCTGGCCACCCCTTCGGGGCACCGCTACCACACACACACACACACACACACACACACACACACCGAAATTTAGACTTGCTTTTAATGCACTTAGCTGATGCGCTCATTCAGAGTGTCTTATAATAAGTGAGTAAATAGGGTTCAGGAGTCTCTTTTAACGATCTGTGCATAAGACATATTGTGGTTGTTGATGATGTTGTGGAAGAAAGGTCTCTCTAAACACTTGGCCCTTCACTCATCCAATCTTACAAAGCGTAGTACAGCCAAATCACTCAAGGCTGTACACAAACACTTAGTGAGCACTCTCCGTGAAAGAGTAACTAAACCCTAGAACATTTTAGTAAGTTTGTTGACATCTGCAGGTTAAAAACCATCTCAACATGCCATGTTGGTCTTGGTCTTGGTAATCTGTGATGTAAACATAGCAGGATAAACACAGCCACAGCTATGCCAACAAACCACCATTGACAGTAGTATTGATAATTGTCAATATGCTGGCTCTGTCTGTCTGTCTGTCGGTCAATGCTGATGCGTGTGCTGGTATACATAGCTAACTCAAACTACCCATTATTTATTTTATTCGATTTGGCTGTGTTTATCCTGCTATGCTGGCATCACAGAGTACCGAGACCAGCCTTGCATGCTTTTGAATTTTAAATGGTTTTTTTTCTCCCCAATTGTACTTGGCCAATTACCCCACTCTTCCGAGCCGTCCCGGTTGCTGCTCCACCCCCTCTGCCGATCTGGGGAGGGCTGCAGACTACCACATGCCTCCTCCGATACATGTGGAGTCGCCAGTGCTTCTTTTCACCTGACAGTGAGAGTTTTCACCAGGGGGACGTAGCACGTGGGAGGATCCCGCTGGTCTCCCTGCCTCCCCCTCCCACGAACAGGCGCCCCGACCGACCAGAGGAAGCACTAGTGCGGCGACCAGGACACATACCCACATCCGGCTTCCCACTCGCAGACACGGCCAATTGTGTCTGTAGGGACGCCTGATCAAGCCGGAGGTAACACTGGGATTTGAACCGGCGATCCCCATGTTGGTAGGCAACGGAATAGACCACTACGCCACCCGGACGCCCATTTTTAGATAGTTTTTAACATGGATGTGGATGTCAGCAAACACACTAAAATGATCTGGGGTTTAGTTTCTCAAAGCATTACACAGCAACTGATATCTGACAACAAACATGATGCTAATACAGGCTCACATTACAGATTCAGTCAGTTCTTGGACCACTTCATCACGCTTTCCTTCTCTTCCCTGTTTCCATTTACTTAACTACCGTCTCCTCTCTCCTGCTTAGCCTGGAGAGATCAAGGACTGGTTTGTGGGTCGCAGCAACGCCCAGGGGGTGGATCTGAACCGCAACTTCCCCGACCTGGACCGCATCATCTACATCAATGAGAGAGAAGGTGGAGCCAACAACCACCTGCTGCAGAACATGAAGAAGGCTGTGGATGAGAACACTAAGGTTACATTCAGGGCGCACACGTTCACATGAGCTCATACACAAATGCAGATAACGTGATCCATTTGTGGGACTGTACATGTTTAAAGGGAAGGAATCATGATTTCCAACCTGATCTGTATGTATATATGCTGTAGGGATAACACTCCATCGCAGCTATGATACTGAGCAGTGTTCTGTGTGTGTCTGAAACGGCACCGGTTGTGCCGCCGGTGCCATCACTGGTCAACAATCCATGAATGTGAAAATATTCTCCCTGGTTTGTTGATAGGCTGCATTGTATATGAAAATGCAAATGACGCTTTAATGTGGCATTGTTATTTGCTACATTATATTCAGATTTTATAAGAAAATGCAGAGAAAATTCAGGTGTTTCAGGCACAGAAGGAAGTATAATGGCTACTAATGGAGTGCTTAGGAACCTGGAAACTTAAAATGGGCATTCATCAATATTTTTGACTTTTAACAGACTAAATGATTAATCAATTAATCAAAGATAATTGCTAGATTAACTGATTATGGAGATAATCATTAGTTGCAGCTCGAGTATGAGTATGGTTGTTGGTTAATCCAAGCATGGCCTACCTCTCCAGCTGGCCCCAGAGACCAAGGCAGTGATCCACTGGATCATGGACATCCCGTTTGTCCTGTCAGCTAACCTGCATGGAGGAGATGTGGTGGCAAACTATCCATATGATGAGACTCGCAGCGGTACACACACGCACACACATGCACACACACCATATCACCCTAAACTTGTGGAGACCCCTCACTGACTACATTCATTCCTTAGCCCTTAACCCTGACCTTAACCATCATAACTACATGCCTAACCTTAACCCTTACCCTAACCTTACCCTAAACCTAATTCTAACCTTAACCCTAAACCCAAATCCCAACCCAAAAATGGACCCTGGATGAAGTGAGGAACAATGTCCTCACTCTTATGGTTAAAAACTCAAACCGGTCCTCACAAATATCACTGAACAACACACACATATTCACAAAAATTCACAAATACACACACAGGAACACACAGAAAATTTAATTTGTTCTTGCTCTTAGTGTCATAATTTGCCAAAATGTGGCCTTCATCTACATCATGATAAATTTGCTTTGCTTTGTTTAGATGTAATGAGATATATATTATTAATGAAAACCAATTTACCAGAATTTCTACATATTAAAAATGAAATATGACGCATATAATTTGGTTAAGTGTACAGCACAAATGCCTTCTCAAACGTGTATTGTTGCAAGCACATAAACACAAAGACAGTTTCTGTTGTCTGGGCAACGTTTTCCCACTCCATTTCCTCCCTCTCACTCTCCCTTTCCTCCTCTAAGATTCCACCCACGAGTACAGCGCCAGTCCAGATGATGTGATCTTCAAGTCGGTGGCTCGGGCCTACTCGATGTACAACCCGATCATGTCCGACCCCCACCGCCCTCCCTGCCGCAAGAACGACGATGACTCCAGCTTCACCGATGGCATCACGAATGGAGGCGCCTGGTACAGCGTGCCGGGGGGTAAGAGTCCACCCGTCTATTCTACTGTTTTATCCCTGGAGATTCAAAACTGTCACAGCCAAATGGATTATATCCCACTAGTGTCTTACTTTGTTTTCCACAAACTTATCCTTCCCATTTTTTACTAGCCAATCTAACAGATTTTGGATTTTTTTTTTTTTTTTTTTTTTTACATTTGCAGGTATGCAAGATTTCAACTACCTGAGCAGCAACTGCTTTGAAATCACTCTGGAGCTCAGCTGTGATAAGTTCCCTAATGAGGATACCCTGAAGACTTACTGGGAGCAGAACCGCAACTCACTGGTTAACTATATTCAACAGGTTGGTAGCCCATTTGACCATCGGACAAAGAGTTTTTTCCGTGTAAAATACAAATTAGCACATAATTAAAGAACAGTTGGTTAGGATGCTTGAAAGGCAATGAATATGTTAGATGCACCCATGCAGAGAGTGCGTGCGTGCATGTGTGTGTGTGTGTGTGTGTGTGTGTGTGTGTGTGTGTGTGTGTGTGTGTTGTATACCAGGTTTCTCTATCCAAATGGGGGCCAAATGTCCGCATTAGCTTTAATGGGGACCAAATGTCCCCATTAGGACAGAAAAATCTGGTATATACACACATATCTATTCTAATGGGGAACAAATGTCCCCATTAGGATGGAAAAACCTCAAACCACCTACCTGTGGGGACATTTTATGGGTATCGATGAGGAAAATTGTCCATTTTAGGGATAGGACTTGGTTTTAGGGTTTTAGGTTAGAATTAGGATTAGGTTAAGCATGCCCATTTGCAAGCTTACATGAGTGCTTGGGTTTATATACACACGCTAATGTGCTTGTGTTTAACCATGTTTGTGTCCACAGGTTCACCGCGGGGTAAAGGGCTTTGTGCGTGACTTGCAGGGCAACCCTATTTCCAATGCAACAATCTCTGTGGAGGGCATTGAACATGACATCACCACAGGTACCACCATTCAACACAGCTTTACACGCATCAACCACTCCACAATATATATATATACACTCCATGGACGTGAAGTGGTTAAAAATCAAGAACCCCGAAGTGGAGCTGCTATTGACGCAACACAAAGACGTTTGCGTGGCGACATCTGGTGTTGTTGTTAGGTACTGCAGCAGTTCCTTGCACTGTTGTCATCATGTGGATCAAGTGTGTGAAAAATTGTACATCCTAACCACTCACCGTCAACTGGTAGCACCGAGTGCGAGTTGGTTGCTCTGAATTTGGGTCATTAATTTACTAAAGAAGATATTTTATGATTTATAGCTAAAGACGGAGACTATTGGCGTCTGCTGGCACCAGGAAACTACAAGGTAGCAGCCTCCGCCCCTGGCTACCTTACTGTCATAAAAAAGGTGGCTATCCCCTACAGCCCCGCAATCAGGGTAAGTCTTATTGACAACTCTCTTGTGTTACCAAAGCCAATGGGACACGTGTAATCCATTTGTAGACAAACTCTCTCTCTCTCTCTCTCTCTCTCTCTGTTTGCACCTCTAAGATGGACTTTGAGCTGGAGTCTCTGATGGAGAGGAAGGAGGAGGAGAAGGAGGAGCTCATGGACTGGTGGAAGATGATGTCTGAGACACTGAACTTCTAAGGCTTATGACCGGGTGATAGGACCTTCCACATATTGGTGTAACATTACGTGTGCCCATCCACTGTAAAGAATATATTGTCTCTTATTTGTTCCGTCCTCTTTTGATTATTATTTAATGGGTTACAATTGTTTATTAATTGTTTATTATTGTAATGGTTTGATACTCTGCAGACAGATTCACGTGAGCATGCACGCACACACACATGCACATACACACACACACGCAGACATACACACACGCAGACATACACTCGCGCAAACTGATAAACACAGGAGAAACTTCTAGATAACTTGATGGCTGTGAAATCATTGTTGCTTACTGTACTTTTGTGTTCTCTATTGTACGTGTGATCAGTATCCACAGCACCCGACTATATATAGCCAATGAGTGATTGAATAATTATGTATGTAAAAGAGGTGTTTACATCATATCACATGACACTGTGGATAATTAGGCATTTTCCTGTTTTTAAATGTGTCTCTCTCTGGGCTTTAGCAAACACACAAACACACACACACACACGCACATGCACACAACCGTCACTCACCACACTCTCAAAACACAACCCATTCACTTCTCAACAGCCTCAATATAAACTTACAATTACTCTTTCTATCGCTCCCTCTCTTGCTCTCCCTCTTCATTTCTTTCTCTACAATGTATAATAACACACCACTATGATCCTAGACTATCAGGGACACAAGAAACAATGTAAAATGTCTTTTACCATTCAAACAAGCAAGTTCGTCTCCACATATATATCTTACCAATGTCGTTTTTAAACTGAATGTGATACAGCTTGAATTTCAGCACAAGATGAATGATTTTGAATGATTAGAAATACATAATATATTTACGAACCTAAATAGGAACAGCAAGAGATGTGGTTTTTGTAACATAGACCACAACGAGGCCATATCTACCACAGATCCTCCCGTCACCATATCTGACCTCTGGCCAAACATCCTTTCCTCTGTATGCATACCACATGGGGAACACTGCAGTATGCAGGGGACAGCTGAAGTGTTAAAACCCATATATAAATCCATAAATATAAGCTACAGAGATTGTGGAACTGAGTGGACATAGAGACTCTGATCGACTGGACACAAGCAGAAGGCGTCGCCTGACACTATAGAGAAGGATTTGATGAATGTATAGAAAAGAATGAAGTGATGAATAATCAATAAAACTACATCCCCCCTTTACATTGTCACACGGTGCAACGTTGTCTCTTTTGTTTCACTCCGTTTTGTGGGGAGTCGCTGGGGTCGCATCGCAAACCAATATTAAAACAAGGCTAAAGACAGAGGGAGTGTTTCTGGGTGTATCCTACTGACGGAGAAGGGTCTGTCTGCGCACTGCAAGACAGGGATGGGACGTGTAGCAGGACTCCCATCACTTGGGGGCGGGGGGTGTCTTGAACTGGCAAGTGGGTGTTTTCTTTACTGGGTTGGGGTGTTTCTTTAACTGGCAAGTAGGAGTTTGTTGTACTGGTGGACGTTTCTTGAACTGGCAAGTGGGAGTTTCTTGTACTGGGGGCGTTTCTTGAACTGGCAAGTAGGAGTTTGTTGTACTGGTGGACGTTTCTTGAACTGGCAAATGGGAATTTCTTGTACTGGGGGGCGTTTCTTGAACCGGCAAGTGGGAGTGTCTTGTACTGGGGGCGTTTCTTGAACTGGCAAATGGGAGTTTGCTGTACTGGGGGCGTTTCTTGAACTGGCAAATGGGAGTTTCTTGTACTGAGGGGCGTTTCTTGAACTGGCAAGTGGGAGTGTCTTGTACTGGGGGCGTTTCTTGAACTGGCAAATAGGAGTTTCTTGTACTGGGGGGCGTTTCTTGAACTGGTAAGTGGGAGTTTCTTGTACTGGGGGGTGTTTCTTGAACTGGTAAGTGGGGGTGTCTTGTACTGGGGGCGTTTCTTGAACTGTTAAGTGGGCGTTTCTTGAACTGGTAAGTGGGAGTTTCTTGTACTGGGGGGTGTTTCTTGAACTGTTAAGTGGGCGTTTCTTGTACTGGGGGCGTTTCTTGAACTGGTAAGTGGGTGTTTCTTGTACTGGGGGCATTTCTTGAACTTGCAAGTGGGCGTTTCTTATACTTTGGGGGCGCATCTTGTACGGTACAGCCCTCTCTTGCAGTCCGCAGACAGATACTGTTGGACTCACATGTGAATGCTTTATGGCAACTTGTGATGTTGCCACAATTACTGGTTGACTTGAGCGTTAAGGGTATGCTCCTATTTAGAGTAGGTAAAAGCTTCTCAGTCCTCACAGGAGTAACACATGGTAGAGAAAACACAAAGCAGGTATGACATGCATAAAGTCTTCGGTCCCTGTTCAGTTACACGCAATTACTCAGATAGTTAAGGTAGGGCTACACACTTCTGAAGGTTGAATCTGTAACTATGGATAACAAGTCTGCCTCTGATATCTCGGTAAATCTCTGGTTGGATTGCACAGGCCCCCCTTTCCCACAATTCAAAGGATTGTGATTGGTG
Organism: Lampris incognitus; assembly: GCF_029633865.1. NCBI lineage: Eukaryota > Metazoa > Chordata > Actinopteri > Lampriformes > Lampridae > Lampris > Lampris incognitus. The sequence goes on along the minus strand of NC_079215.1, from coordinate 12,433,247 downwards.
GATGCTGTTTATTTCCTTTCCCGATGCCATTGTGGAATATTTGAGGTAAATTTGCAAACACTCGAGGACGGTCATGGAAGAGTTACTTCTAATAACATGCACAAGTAAGTATTAAACTGGGTGGTACGGTGGCGCAGTGGTTAGCATGGTTGCCTCACAGAAAGACGGCCCTGGGTTCGAGCCCCGGGGTAGTCCAACCTTGGGGGTCATCCCGGGTTGTTCTCTGTGGAGTTTGCATGTTCTCCCCGTGTCTGCATGGGTTTCCTCCGGGTGCTCCAGTTTCCTCCCACAGTCCAAAGACATGTAGGTCAGGTGAATCGGCCATACTAAATTGTCCCTAGGTGTGTGTGTGTATGTGTATGTGTGTGTGTGTGTGTGTGTGTGTGTGTGTGTGTGTGTGTGTGTGTGTGTGTATGTGTATGTGTGTGTGTGTGTGTGTCGGCCCTGTGATGATCTGGCGGCCTGTCCAGGGTGTCTCAATGACTGCCGGGATGGGCTCCAGCACCCCCACGACCCTGGGAGCAGGATAAGCGGTTCGGATAATGGTTGGATGGAAGTATCAAACCAGCGGCTGAGCTCTTTAATCTGGATCGGGCCCAATACTCAGCCAAGAAGGAGCAGAACTGCTGGAAAGACTTGCAGCATATGTTTTATTCATAACAGAACAATATGACTGCTAGGATGAAATCAATCACACTCAGAATCCTAAATCAATCCATTGTATATTCATAGAAAACCACAAAATGTGGAACTTGGGCTATTCAGATCACCGGTTATAGGAACCACAGATCAGTGTCACGATATCACATGAACTAAGACCTAACGTGGCCTCCCTCCATGACCGAAGGCCGGCGGGTGTGTCACGTATCGGATCGCCTGTCATCTGACCTCTCACCCAATTCTTAATCAACTTCGTTATAAACCATTTGTTTCTGCACACATCCTTGTTTGGGCAGACTTATGACTTAAGTTTGTCGACAATGTGCACACTCATAATCTCTGTAGGCAACTTCTTTCGAGGTGTGACATGCCAAGGAATTTCCCCATTCTTTATGAGCAACGTACTGCACTCTTGATGATAAAAATTAACATCTCGAAATTGACTTCCATTAGCGAGATAAGCGCTGTCAAACAAACAGCTCCAGGAAGAAACAGCTTTATGACTTGACTATCTACTACCACCACCACTACTACTACTACTATCTCTTATACAGTTACCAGTCTCTGAAGCTTAAATACCCTAAACATGACTCCATTTTGAAAATGAAACGTGTCTACACTGCTTTTTCATTAAGCTTGTGTACAACATGAACCCTCTTCTGTGCTTATGCTCATGATCGGCTGCTGCTCATATCAGAAAGTAGAGCAAATATGGAAGTTTTTTATATGCAAGAAAGTTTGTCGTTGACATAAATACATATTTAAACTGGATTACGGATAAATATTGACTAGCAAAATATACATTCCTACTATTTAGTTTGTAAGATTTAGCAGACAGGTGTAGTAGATAGTCATCTGTAAATAAGTACTCTAGCTATTTATATAGTCAGCAAATATGGGCAATTTTCAAGAGGTAAGACTGGAAGAGCGAGGGCATGTACAGAACAGAGACATGGGGAGCATTTTTTACATGCAAGCTAAGTTAAAAAAAAAATTAAAAGACAATTGTTGCTAGATGACTTGCCAATGAAATAGCCATTCTCTCAATGATAATCCATCCATCCATCCATTATCCGAACCGCTTCTCCTGCTCTCAGGGATGCTGGAGCCTATCCCAGCAGTCATTGGGTGGCAGGAGGGGAGACACCCTGGACAGGCTGCCAGGCCATCACACACACACACACACACACACACACACACACACACACACACACACACACACACACACACACACACACACACACACACACACACGTTCATACCTAGGGACAAGTTAGTACAGCCAATTCACCTGACCTACATGTCTTTGGACTGTGGGAGGAAACCCACGCAGACACAGGGAGAACATGCAAACTCCACACAGAGGACGACCCGGGATGACCCCCAAGGTTGTATTACCCCGGGGCTCGAACCCAGGAACTTCTTGCTGTGAGGCGACCGCACTAACCACTGCGCTACTGTGCCACCCCTCAATGAATATGTACCTGTTATATAAAAGTATTATATATGATAATAATAATAACATATGTATATATAAATATATATATATGTGTGTATGTGTATATATGTGTATATATGTGTGGGTACACACACACAAACACACACACACACACACACACACACATATATATATATTAGCAGCTGATGAGTGCACGACACACAAAACAGGCTTGTGCTGATATATATATATATATATATATATATATATATACAAAACAAATATAAATATATATACATATATTTATATGTATATATATATTTTTTTTTCTTTCTGGGTAACTGAGGCTCGTACCACCCTGACAGGAAGTGTTGTACAGCCATATGGTTATTGGCGCTTGAGGCACTCGTCAATGTACTTCCAGAGGATTAGCTAAAGGCTTGAAGGTACTCCGTAGTTGCCTCAGCTTCACGTGGGAAACATGGGAGGAATTATCCCAGTGGAGTTTACTTTAGACCCCCACCACCACCGCCGCCGACAAAGTCTGTCTGAGCTCAGCGCTATGACAGAGCCGGTTTACTTAAGCGTTTGAGAGCTGTAGTAGTCTTCTGCCTTGATGCGGCCTCCCCGACACAAAACCCGGGCCGGCCATTTCCGATAGGTACGAGACGTGGAGTGCTCCCTCTTTGTCTGTCAAATGCGTCCGCGCTATCACTCCAGTCCAGTTTGCTCTCCTGATGGTGACAAGTTTCTACCTGAACTTGCTTCATGCCACAACCTGAGGAGCACTTCCAGGACCTTTGTCCTTCTGGACCCCCCTGGCCTGATGTGATGCATGACCCCCAACCGTAATGCATCCAAGTGATGGACTGTTATATTGCCAGTCTAAAGGGCTCCTTATTGCCTGCCGCCACTTGCGTGGTCCCCATGAGCAGCAGTTGGGTCTCTAGCCACCACACAACAATGCTCTCCACCACATCCCTATACTCCTTCTTCTCCCCTTGCCAGTACATTTCACAAGTGAAGAGTCACTGGGAGGATGTGGCAAAGGCAGCCGTGAGAAAAAAGTGGCAGTTCAGCTCCGTGAGATGCCTTGGTCCATTATTCAACATTTCCAATACACGAACTTTGGAGGCAGGAAAACTACAGGATCGGTAACACAGACAAATAGGACAAAGACCATTTGTGTCAATATGTTTGAACTCGTTCATGACTAGGTGGGACGGGTAGGAAAACTGGAGGGGATACAGGGAGTCATCGGGAGTCCTTGGGAGGTGAGTAAGTCTCACTGAGCACAATTCAGTTTGTGTAAAAGGTCGGGTGTAAATCGGAGGATGGGCAGGAGTGTTAAAGTGTGACTCCGCTTATGTGGACTCTGTCCAAAGTCTAAATGGTAGTAACAGTGAGTCAAGAGGAAAGAGGGACGAGAAGAAAAAAAAAAGGTGTAAAGATGAGTCAAGGTATGAGACAGCAAGTGAGTCAACTGTGATTCAGCCACATCAAACTGTGACTCCGAGGCCTGAAGGGAGTCTAAGAGCTGTCCGGGGGAGTGTAGTTGCGAGTAAAAAGGGTGCTATTTCGTGTAAGAGTCCAGCTCGGTCCAGTCCAGGTGCCAAGGGTCACAGGGTTTAAGCATGAGAAGGGGGGGGGGTGAATCCAGGTTCAGGTCTAAGTGTATGAATTGGTACCTTTGTGTATGTTACTTGCATACCCAGGCCAGGGGTACAAATATAACCTAACCTACCAACCCCCCCACCCCTGTGACACACACACACACACACACACACACACACACACACACACACACACACACACACACACACACACACACACACACACACACACACACACACACACCTAGAGAGCAGGAGTGGCACTTTCAGTCTAACTATGCAGTTGAATCAGCTTTTTTAACATTAGCTGCAAACTCTGCAGATCAATGGTACCCTGGCCTATTACTCATACTGTTCTTATTAGCATCTGCTATTAGCATCTCCACATTCAATACCATTGATCCAGCTGCTTGGCCCTCGCGATACACTGGGACACGGAGGAGACGCGGAGAGGGGCGACAGCAGGAGAATAATGTGCAGAGACGGCCGGCACAAGTCATAACTGACACCAGGAAGTGGGAGATTTCTGGTTTCGAAGAGCACGAGCCTCAACCCAGTGGGATCGTCATAACTAGATGCTGTCCTGAATGGGCACACATGGGAATCTGTGACAGGGAAACAACCCGCAGACGCTCAGATGACGCAAAATGTTATTCTTCTTCTTGTTTTATTGTACCGCGTCTGGGTTTTTTTTCATCATAAGCGTGGGGGTTGTGTTTCCCAGGACAGGTGGTGCTTGCCTTTTGCATCTTAGCCCCTGTGATGGAAAAGTGTGGCTCTACATAACCTTTTCCCGTCTGAGGCTGTGGGTGGCAGTAATGTCCCGGTGGCCTTGAAACCGCCACTCGGGAGCGTTCGCCCCAAAGCAAACAGGCCGGTTATAATGCCAAATCATTCTCCGCAGCCCCGGCTCAGTCTGTGGTCATGGGCTGATTTTAATCAGCGATTCTCTTTCCAAGTCAAGTCAAGTCAAGTTTATTTGTGCAGCTCTGACTTAGCGGTATTTATATTCACGGTAGACGGGGGAAGAAAAGGGAGAAAGAAAAAAAAACCCCATGAAAGAGGAAAAACCCCCCCAGGAAAAACCCTCGTTAGAAAAAAAGAAACGGGAGAAGCCTCAGAGAGAGCGTCAGAGGAGATATCCCTCTTTTGCGCAACAAGATAGGCGTGCAGTAGGAATCAAGAGGGCAAAATGGGGTGGGGGGGGTGGTGGGGGGAACAGTAGCAGTTTTACAAATTTTAGGATTTTAGAAAGGTGAGACGGGGTTACGATTGATTTCGAGGGTGTGGAGTGCAGAATTTTTCTAAACAGTAAGCGGTTTCTCTCGTACGGCTGATCACCTCTCCTCCCCGGATGCTGCAAAGTGGCTGCAGGGGCCACCACTTCTCGTTCTGTGTGTGTCTGTGTGTCTGTGTGTGTGCATGTGGTTTCCATGCATATATATGATATTGTGTTACACACCTGCAGCTACGCACCTTCCCAGCAGCTGAGAACTAGCTAAGTAGGTCTATAAACCAAAAGGGCCAAACAGCACATGGAGTACACAGTAGTGAGTTGCTGGTTCTGTCTCTGAGGTGTGTTTTATCTATGACAGTTACAGACTGGACGCAATCTACAGTCACATACGCTACCGGGGGAGTGGAGGAGAGGGAGGCGAAGAACAAGAGTGCGAGGGAAAGACGTAGCGAGCCAGACTGAGGCCGCAGGAGGTGTTTTGCTGCTTATTTCCTCGCTCTCACAGAAAGCAAGCATATCTGCAAGGAAGCAGGGGCCGGGGACACGGACACACGGATACAGGTACACGCATTAAGACGCACAAACAAACCGCACAACCTAGAGTTCCCGAAGGAGTGCTGCGTCAGCCGAGGAGAACTGTTTACAACTCCTGCACACACACGCACACGCACACGCACACACACACACACACACACACACACACACACACACACACACACACACACACACACACAACGCCGCCCCCGGGTTTTGAAAGCAGCGAGACGATTTGAATGAGAGGGTTTCTGCCGGCGTGTCGTGGAGTTATTACTCACCCGGTGCACTGCTCCTCTCCCAGTCGCCACACAGTTCAGTTCACCACTCTCTGGTCCAGCTTAGCGGCCTTTCTTTCACACTGCTTACACAGAACTCCTTCGCATTCACTCCTCAGTCCACAGTCACACCCCGGTACGCAGTCCTACGGCAAGGATTGATGTGTTTATTATGAAAGCTCCTGCCCCCCATATTGGCTTCTTTTGTCTCCCTTGTCCTATGCATCTAGGACAGCTTTTATGATTGCCATCCTCAAGGCATGGCATGGCAAGGCAAATGTATTTGTATAGCACATTTCAGCAACAAAGCCATTCAAAGTGCTGTACATAAACCATAAAAGGCATTAAGAAAAGCAACATAAGGCAATAAAAAGTCATTTAAAACAAATGAAGTAAAAGTAGACTGAGAGTTGCAGCAGACCTGCAGTTTTCTGGGGGTTTGTTCCAGATATGTGGTGCATACAAACTGAAAGCTGCCTCTCCATGTTTAGTTTTGACTGTGGGGACTGACTGAAAGCAGACCTGTCCCGGGCCATCGGAGAGCTCTGGATGGTTTATAGTGTAGCAGAAGATCAGAAATGAATTTTGGCCCTAAACCATTTAGTGCTTTATAAACCAAGAGCGGAGATTTAAAATCAATTCTTTGACGAACAGGAAGCCAGTGTAAAGGTCTCGGAACTGGAGTGATGTGAACCACTATTTTGGTCTTAGTAATGGCTCGAACGGTATCATTCTGAATCACCTGCAGCTTTTTGATCAGTTTTTTTAGAGGGCTCTGTAAAGACACCGTTACAGTAGTCGAGTCGACTGAAGATAAATGCATGGACAGTTTTTCCAAATCCTGCTGAGACATAAATCCTTTAATTCTTGATATATTCTTTAGGTGATAGTAGGCTGACTTTGCAATTATCTTAATGTGGCTACATAAATTCAGGTCTGTGTCCATGACTACACCAAGATTTTTGGCTTGGTTTGTTGTTCTTAACATTACTGATTGTAGCTGAGTGCTGACTTTTAATTGTTCTTCCTTGGCTCCAAAGACAATTACTTCATTTTTATCTTTGTTTAATTGAAAAAGATTCTGAGACATCCAATCTTTGATTTCTTCAATGCACTTACGTAGTGCTTGTATGTGATTATAGTCCCCTGGTGGTATGATTATGTAAATCTGTTTGTCGTCTGCATAATTGTGGCAACATAGTTTGTTGTTTTCCAGAATCTGAACTAGTGGGAGCATATAGATGTTAATCAGAAGCGGTCCCAGAATGGAGCTGTGGGGAACTCCACGGGTAATTTTTGTACTCTCAGGTTTGTAAATACCTATAGACACAAAGTAGTCCCTGTCCTTTAAGTATGATTCAAACCAGTTTAGTGCTGTGCCAGAGAGTCCCACCCAGTTTTCCAATCGGTCCAGAAATATGTTGTAGTCCATTGTGTCAAATGCAGCACTGAGATCCAATAATACCGGGACTGAGACTCTGCCACTGTCTATGTTAAGGTCATTAAAGACCTTAACAAGAGCAGTCTCAGTGCTTGTGGTGTGGTTGATATTATGACTGGAAGACATCACAACTGTCGTTTAGTGCCAAGAAGTTGTTCAGCGGCTGAACAACAGCTTTTTCAGTGAATTTATTTAGAAACGAGAGGTTTGATATGGACCTATAATTGTTCATTAGTGAAGTGTCTAGATTATTCTTTTTTGAAGAGTGGTTTGCTGACTGCAGTTTTCAGGACCTGTGGGAAGAAACCAGAGAGAAGAGACGTGTTGACAATTTGTAGAAGTTCTGAGGACATGCAATTCGAAACATTTTTGGAAAAGCCTGTCAGCAGAATATCAAGGCTGCAGCAGGAGAAGGATTTCAGATGTTGTATTATGTCTGTGAATGTTCTCATTCATCCAGGTTATGGTTATCCAAAGGAGTTGAATCAAGTGCAACTGGACTTGGTATATATCCGTGAAGACGTTTCGCCTCTCATCCAAGAGGCTTCCTCAGTTCGTGCCTTTCTGACTAGACCAAGCTAGTCTGACCAAGACTAGACTTGACCAAGACTAGCTTGGTCTAGTCAGAAAGGCACGAACTGAGGAAGCCTCTTGGATGAGAGGCGAAACGTCTTCACGGATTTGTACTAAGTCCAGTTGCACTTGATTCAACTCCTTTGGATGTTGTATTATGTCCTCCAAGTTTTTATGGTTGAATGGATCAAATTGTGTCATGCTATTTGAATTGATTTTAGGTGGACGCAGGGACAACACATACCCTGTACCTAATACGGTGGCACTGACCGCCTGTCTAATTTTCTGAATTTTGTCATTGAAGGAGTCAAATTCATTGCAGGCCCTGGTAGATAGAAATTCAGAGGCTACTGCCACAGGAGGGGCCAGCAAACAGGAGCCGCCTTGGCTTATTTTGAGGAGTTTATCGATAAGTCTCAGAACATAGCTGACAATATCAAAGTATTAGCCGGAAAATGTCTCATCTGCTATGTCTCATCAATGTTTCCCTTTTTATTTTTCATCTCTTGTGCTTTTACTGTTGCTCAAATTCCAATCTCATCCTCTCTCTTGTTCCTCTCTGATGCTGCAGCATTGCTCCCTGCCCCAACTTACATCCTCCTTTCTGTCTATTGATGCTACATGAACACAGACAAAAGCTGCCCATGTTATCTCGTCAACAGACAACCAGAGTGGAAGTGTGGTCAACTGGCTGGCACGCATGTGTGCTCTCTTTCTCGCGCTCTCATACACACATGCACAGATTGACAAACACATACACACAGACACACACGCATGCATGGAGGGGGGCATATACACATTCTCACGAGCAGACACAAACACACACGTGCGTTTATGTGGGCACACATGCACGCACACCCCCCCACACACACACACACACACGCGTAGACATGTACACACAGAAGAGAGGGAAGAAGAAACAGGAAGGGAATTCGAAATTTCAGAGGTGTAGAGGAAATGGGAATGAGAGAGAGCGAGCGAGAGAGCAAGAGGAAAACGGAGCAAGAGAGAGGATGGCATGCCCGGCTTGGTGTTTAAACAGAGGATTTCCTCTCTGTACTTCTTCCCTCCGCTCTCTCTGTTTACATAATGGATAACTACTTCACAAAGCATGCGTATGAGTGAGTCTTACAAGTACAACTAGGTATGTTTATATTTTGTGCGTACGGGTTTGTGTGTGTGTGTGTGTGTATATGCGTGCGTGCACGTGCTCGCGAAATAGTCAAAATACAGCTTGATCGCATTTTTCGACGACTGCCTGTGTGTACGTATGCACATTCAAGCGACCCGCTCCGCTTCTGAGTCGAGTCCGACTCTGGATCCGAGGTGGGGCGTTCAATCGTAAGGAAATGACACATCCAGCGAAGAGGCCACACCGGCACCCCAAGCTGTGAGGTGTGTACCGGTGATGTACCCAAACCCTGCAAAATACAGCTGCTTCAGTACCGGCCACATACGGGCAATCTGATAGCTCTAGCGAATGTGCACCGGCGCGTGTATTTAGGGAGATTTTTCGTATCTTGTGAATCTCCTGAACTGAGACACGGTCATTTCACGTCTCCGCATCTGGTTTACCTCAGACGCTTTCAAAACCGCCAGTTTCGCCTCAGGGGGAACGTCGAGGGAAACGGTATCAGTTTTGCTCAGCGAGCTAATCCTGACTGATCATTTTCTCGCTTCTGGAGCCATCAAAACAGGATCCAAGCATAATCACATTCTGTGGTTTCAGCGGACTTCGTGTCTTCCTTTGCCATATTAATCAAAGCTGAAGGATCACTCGGAGCAACCCTTGGTTTCCTCTGAGGAGGCGCAGGAATCACATCGGCCCGCCAGGACACGGCCCTATCACAGCCAGCAGGCCCGGGGGAGAACACATGCCCTTTCCCTTTCTCACCTCAGGTATTCACCCTCTCCTTATCCCCTCTCATCATTTCCTGCTTCTCTCCCTTTTGTCCTCCCTCAATCTTTTCATGACTATTGTCTGTTTTTCTTGTATTCATGTATGTGTGTGTGTGTGTGTGTGTGTGTGTGTGTGTGTGTGTGTGTGTGTGGTGTGTGAGTGTGTGTATATCTAACTGTTTCTCAACCTTTCCCTTCAAAATCATCAGGGCAAATGGAGCCTTCCTAGCTCTTGTTTCACCTGACAGGACGCCATACGGCGCGTGAGAAGTGGCATGCGTATAGGCGCGACGACGGCAGACGTCACACACTTCCACCCCCGCCCGGTCAGCCGCAAAACACGTGCCCCTGCCCGCCAACTCCTGCGATGCCCTACCTTGATAGTTCTGAAACTGAGACATGTATTCTTGCTCGGCGATGTTTGCGACGACCAGTCGGAGGTGTTAGCCACAGCAGTGGCCCCAGTTTCTGCAAAGAAGGACATTTTGCTGGCTTTCTCGGGGCGCTACATTAGGGGTGAGATAAGGTCAGGGTAAGGGTCAAAGTTTGGACACGCAGTTCTGCTGGTTAAGGTGAGGGGCTATATAGGGAATAAATGTAGTCAACGAGGATCCTCACGAGTACAGAAAAACAGGCGTGCGTGTGCACGTGTGCACGCGCGCACGCGCGTGCGTGCGTGCGAGATTATATGTACATTTGCAGGAGCGCTTACGTATTTGAGGAAAATGAGAAGCTATATTAATAGTGCCCCATACCTGCAGACCACAGCACTTGACAAGCCTAGAGGGGGCTTAAGAAATTAGGGTTCCTCCCGCGCGCGCGCTTGTGTGCATATCGGAGAAGGGGGGGCAGGGGGGGCTCAGTGTGCTGGGTCAGAGTGCTGGCGAGGTACTTTCAGAGAGTTTCAGATACCCGCTGATCAATACGTGCTTTAAATAGGGACACAAACATCCGCGCGCAGCATTAATCTCAATAGCCGGGTCCAATTTAACAAGGCAGCGTTCTGCCGAGTCAGCAGCCCGCCGCCCAGGTGAACGGCTAAGTGGTCCCACTTAAAAATAGCTTCTCACCTTTAATTAGCGCTGAAACAACTCCGGGGAAACTCTGGAGGGAGATCCAGATTTGGAAGGAAGACGCGCTCTCACGCGCGCGCACACGCGCGCGCGCCGCACGGTCAGTATAGGCTGCTATGTCTGCCGCCACCTGTTAGACCGTCATGTTTGACAGTCACTTGTTTTCCAGAACAAGTGTTTTGACCTACACCAAACTCCGTGTGGTGTGTGTGTGTGTGTGTGGTGTGTGTGTGTGTGTGTGTGTAGGAGAGCGAGTGTGTGCGCGTGTGTGTGTGTAGGAGTGTGTGTGTGTGTGTGTGTGTGTGTAGGAGTGTGTGTGTGTGTGTGTGTGAAGGAGTGTGTGTGTGTGTGTGTGTAGGAGTGTGTGTGTGTGCGCGCGCGTATGTGCGCGTTGCGCGGGACTACGTTGGTGTGTTGTCGCCACCAGGGGATTTGTGCAGCAGTGCACAGCTTGCGGCTGGATTGGTAGTGACGTCAGCGCGCCGCTACCTCTCTCTACAGGGCAGGATTAGTCGCGAGCAGCAGAGGACAGCGTCCCTGTAATCTCCCAATGGGCGAATGGGCACGTTCGGAATGACCGGTAACCAAGCACCAAAGGCCCGATGACACACGTCCTTGGTGGCTTGGGATACCATGGAAATCTTTTGACACCGCGCAAAACCTAGCGACCGTCGGCCACGCAGGTGCGGCAGGTAAGCGGCCAAGTGCAGAGCGTGTTCGCGAAGGGCGGAGGTGGAGGTGGAGGTGCCTGTGCGC